>NW_020312291.1:0-18753 GCF_002999335.1 Cyclospora cayetanensis | reverse complement strand
GAAGGCTGAGAGGCAGCGGGGAGGGAGAAAGAAGGCTGAGAGGCAGCGGGGAGGGAGAAAGAAGGCTGAGAGGCAGCGGGGAGGGAGAAAGAAGGCTGAGAGGCAGCGGGGAGGGAGAAAGAAGGCTGAGAGGCAGCGGGGAGGGAGAAAGAAGGCTTAGAGGCAGCGGGGAGGGAGAGTTAAGGCTTAGAGGCAGCAGGGAGGGAGAAAGAAGGCTTAGAGGGCTTCCTTGGCTGGGTGTGGGCTGCTTTGTTCGCTTCCTTTTAAATCGCTTTTCGCACAGACTGCCGAACAGTCTGTGTGACGCTGCAGCACTTCGTATAGCAGGCAGAGCTTCTTTAGCAGGGGCATATCTGGAGAAGTGGCTGTTGGCTGTAGTAGCTAGTGTCTTCAGTCTAACATAAGGGGGGAAAGAAGCGTTCCTCTTACGGAAAACGAATGCCGTATGCTTCCTCGCTCTCGTGCCTCTCAAACAAGTGTCTAGAGAATGCAATATTTGTATATAGATGTATATTTATATATAGATGCATATGTACATATAGATGTATGTGTATATATGTAGGTATGTCTGCTGATTGCTTTCTTTCTGCGCTGTGTTGTATGTGGGGGTATGCGTTTTTTGGAGTGCTGTGCTCCGCGTTTACGCCGATCGTCTCTCGTGTGTTGTTTTGCCTTTCTGCATTTCGTGCGTGTTTACGTCGTTCCTTTAGCTTCGCTTCTCACCATGCCGCATTTCCCCCTTCCTCCTTCTCGTCCTCTCTTTGACTCCTTCTACGCCTCCTGCGCCTCTGCTGCTCTTCCAATAGGGTCGTCCTCTGGATGTGGCGCTGAGGGAGTTTTTGCGACTGTTTCGTCTGCCGGGGGAGGCTCAGAAGATTGATCGCATTCTCGAGAAGTTTGCGGAACGCTTTTTCCTGGATAATCAGCCTGGCAGTCCTCAAGAGTCTCAGCAGGAGCAGCAGCAGCGGCGCTTGCAGGGAGAGGAGGTGGCAACGTCTTGCGTGTTGGAATCAGCGGACTGCTGCTACATCCTGGCGTTCTCGCTTATCATGTTGCACACCGATTTGCACTCCAAAGAAGTGAAGCCGCATCAAAAAATGACGAAAGAGGAGTTCGTCAAGAATAACAGGGGAATCAACGGGGGTAAGGATTTGCCCAAGCCGTTTCTTGAGGCACTCTATGACCACGTGGCGAAGGAAGAATGGGTGCTAGAGGAAGAGAACGAGCGGTACTATGCTGCGAGACATGCACGCGGGAGAGGCTCCAGCGGAGAACGCAGAGGGATATCCTCGCCAGCCACTGGCGAGCAGGCTAGTGCTCCCAGGGGGTGTCTGAAGGGGCAGCAGGAGCTGCTGCGGCAGCAGCAGCAGCGGCAGCAGCGTCCTCCATGCACGCCGCTGTCTGAGGAGGAAATGGCGGATCTCATTCACTTCTTTTTGGATGCGAGTGGCTTCCCCCTCCTGCAGGCGTTTTCCGACGTTCTGAGCGATTCCGCATCTCCTCCTGCGGAGGCAGCCGTCGAGAAGGCGCTTGGGGGGATGGAAGCGTTGTTGTCTCTTTGCTGTCGCGAACGGCAGCGGCGCTGCCGAGACCAGACGGCTATGACGCTGCGTCGTCTCTCTTCGCTTGATCGCGCGAGTGAGATCCCTTTGCAGCGCTGGCGTGCGCATGCAGCGCAGCTGCTGCTGCTCACGGCTCTGGAGGAGGGGGAGGCTTTCGAGTCGGCGTGGAAGGAAGTGCTCCTTCTTGTGTCGCAGCTGGATCTGCTGCAGACGCTTCATTGTCAGTACTTGAAAGCCTCGGAAGCGCATGCGCAGGGGAAAGAAGAGAAGCGCCACAAAGCTCCCAAGTTGCAGTCTGCGAAAGCCTCCACGAGTGGCTCCTCCGCCTCCTCAGTGCGCGGCTGTCTCACAGATGAAGCGAAAGTGCAGCAGCAGCACCACCACCAAGAACGTGCCGCTCTCCAGGATCGCAATTACTTCCCCCCCGACCAACAACGGATCGCTCAGCAGCTGCATGCGAAGAAGGCTCCTCCTGGCGAAACGGCAGTCGGATTGTGGGGAGCGGCTCCTCCCCCCCCCCTGCCGCTTCGCGAGAAACGCGAGGTGGACTCTGCGTGTGGCGCCACTCTCCTTGGAGGCGTGAACGGCCACCTCCTCTCGGAAAACGTGGCACTGGTGGAGAGCGAGGTGGATTTGACATGCATCGACATGCTCTTCATTCGGTCGATACACCTGAGCGGCTCGGCGATAGTTTCCTTCGTGACGGCGCTGCAGCAAGTCTCGTCGATCGAGCTGCACCAAGAGAAGCCTCCCCGGATCTTCTCGCTCCAGAAGCTCGTGGAAGTCACAGACTACAACATGAACCGCGTCTACTTCACGTGGGCTAGAATATGGAGTTCGTTGCGCGATCACTTTGCGTTCGCATGTCTGCATCCCTCGGTGTATGTTCGCCTCTGCGCTTTGGATGCTCTTCGACAGCTGGCCGCAAAATTCCTGAGCCAGAGGAAACGCGAGCGCGCGCTCTTCCACTTTCGAGAGGAGTTTTTGCTGCCGTTTCTCACGGTGATCGGCAACCCAGGCAGCCAAGAAGCCGTGAAGGAGTATGTTCTAGATATCCTCAAGCACCTCATTGCCTCCCGCGGCAAGCAGATCCAATCTGGATGGCGAGTGGTGCTCCTCTGTCTGCATGCCGCAGCCACAGACATTGTTTCCAAAGCGGCTGGCAGCAGAGACGCCAGCACCTTGGGTGGAAGCTTGCCTGAGGAGGAAGAGGAGACAGCAGGAGCAGCAGCAGGAGCAGCAGCGGTTCGCGAGCAGCTAAAACAGCGGCTCTCGCTGGTATTCTCGATTTTGGTCGACTCCCTCAGCGGCTACCTCCCCGCGCTGGTGGGGGAAGACATCTCGCACGCCGTGTCGACTCTCTCCCTCATAGCAGCGAACCCCTTCGACGCGCATCTAGCGACGGACGCCATTCACAAGCTCGAAGACACTGCGCTGGCACTCATCGAAGCGTCCTCTGATCTGCGGGAGCAGCCGCAGCAGCAGCCGCAGCAGGAAGAGAAAAGCAACAACGGCTCCCAAGCTGTCGACGAGGCAGCAGCACCAGCAGCAACAGGAAGTGGCGGCAACGAGGAAGCGAGTGCAGCCTTTCTGCTCCACAAACAACGCGCTTCAGCCTCCGAGAAGAGCAGTCTTGCAGCCTTCCCACACCCCACCACACCAGCGAACGCAGCTGCGAGGCCGTTTAACTTTTCAGCCTTCGTTGCGATCCTCTTGGCTCTTGGGCAGCTCGCATGTCGTTGCGGAGGAGGTGCAGCGGGCGGCTTTGGAGTAGCGGGAGAAACAGCTGCGCTTTCTCGCCCTCCCGTCGCTGTCGCTGCTGCAGCGGCAGCTGCAGCGGCAAGATCCTCGCGTGAGACTCCGCAAAGCCGTGCTGTGATGCGGAAAGCTTCTCTCCTCGCTGCAACGCCTCGCAGCAGCCAAGACACTGCGCCACTACAAACGCAGCAGCAGCATGCGGAGACAGCTCGCATGCCACCACGCGTGCCAGAAGCCGCTGGCAAAAAGACACTGCTCCCAGAGACACGCTTCTCCTCGGAGGCGAGCAGCAAGATGCCTGCTCCGGAAAGCCTCGCGGGGAGACGAGAGACTGCCCTTGCCGCGCTCTTCCGCTTGCTGCAGCACCACGGCGCTCTGCTTGCAGTGTCAGCCTCAGCGAGCTTCGCTCCGAAAGCAACAGCGCAGGAAGCGACTGACGCGCGGCGCAAAACCGCCAACCCACAACAGCAGCAGCTGCAGCAGCCAAGGCTGCTTTCCACCAGACACGTCCACGAAGAACCTCCGCCCTCCCTAGAACTGTGGCAGATTGTGCTGAAGGGTGCCCTCTTCCCTGTCTTCGAGGATCTCTTCTTTGATCTCCACAGCTGCAAGCAGCAGCAGCAGCAGCAGCAACTGCAGCAGCCGCCTGAGCGACTCAAAAACGTCACGGCTGCCTCGCTGTTCGCTGCTCCTCGAAAGGAAGGAGAGACAGAGGAATGCGAGGCTAGCAGCGTCTGGGAAACCCCCTTGCCAAGACTGGATTCAGCAGAAGCGGCAGCAAATAGTTGCTGGCTAGCCTTAAAGGCTTTAGGTGTATTGCTTGTCACGCATTTTGCCTTCTTGCGGCATCTCCTCAGGCCCTTTGTGGCGCTCGTGGTAGGAGTCTTCTTCCACGCATCCTCCTCGCCTGTGCCTCGCAAGGAAATACTTCCAACCAGTGTCGCACACACGCAGGAGCTTTCCCTCACTGCCTCCCTCACTGCTCTTTTTCCGCGGCTTTCTTTCTCTCCAGTGCGAAGGTGGCTTTCAACTTTTTTTGCATGTATATGCACATCTACATATCAATATATCCATGTGTATATGTGCATCTATATATATATATCTATATATAGATATATATCTATATATATATAGATATATATATATGTATATCCATATATATATATATATGTATATCTATATGCATATCTACATACATATATATATGTATGTCTATATATCTATACGTATACGACCCCCTTAGTCTGCATGCTTCCTGTCCTCTGTGTCAACCGATCGACTGTGCCTTTCACACGTCTCGTGTTGTCTAATGGAAGACAAACCTTTTTTTCTGCTCGCTTTTTGTGTTCACGTGATGTCTGCTGGGCTGCACGTCCTATCGGCGACGCCGAAAAGTACTTGTTGACAAACGCAACCCTCGCTGCTGCTGCTGCTGCTGCTACTAATGCTGCTACTAATGCTGCCAATGCTGCTACTAATGCTGCCAATGCTACTGCTACTGCTACCGCATACTCCTACTACTGCTGCTGCTGCTGCTGTTTCCGCATACTCCTTTTGCCGCATGCTACTACTGCTACTGCTGCCGCATACTCCTCTTGCCACATGCTGCTGTTGCTGCTACCAATGCTGCTCTTTCCATGCGGTGATTCTTCTGCTGCAGCTCGGAGGGTTCAACGATCCTCCAACGGAGATTGGTGCTCGTCTAAGTGCTGAGGCTTTTCGACGTCTGCTGCGCTCCCTCTTCAAACGTCCTCTGCTGAAGCAACAGCCAGTAGAAAATGCGGAGTGGTCTGCCGTCATTGGAGCTGTTGCGGTAAGTCTGCTGCCCTCTCAGAGCTGCTGCTCTCGACACCAGACAGCTGTCTTGGTTCAAACGATTAGGGTAGGATGCATCAGCTGTCGGCTGTCTGCAGTTGCACTGGGCAGTTCATAGCGGAACGCCCTCTGCTCGCAAGGAAGCGACGGTGTGTGTCTCTGTCTTTCTTTCTGTCTGTCTATCTGTCTCTCTTTGTCTGTCTGTCTCTCTCTATCTATCTCTATCTCTCTCCCTCTCTCTCTATCTATTTCTATCTCTATCTCTCTCCCTCTCTCTCTATCTATTTCTCTCTCTATCTCTCTCCCTCTCTCTCTCTATCTCACTATCTACCTGTCTCTCGCTATCTTGCTTTGTGGAAAGTGCTCCTTTTGCTCCTTTTGCTGCCGCCTCCTCTTCACAGCGAACAGGCTGTCTCTCTCTCCAGCCGCGCTGTTGCTTTCCTGCTCGCCGTATTTTGTGCTTCTCAGGATGCCTTTAACCAGACGGCCCCTCGAGCGCTCCTCGCGCGCGCCGCAGTGCCTCCAGAAGCTCTCCGACTTTCTTTCGGTTTGTATTTCGAGCGCTTTCCTTGGAGCAACTCGCAGCAGCAACACGACTTGCAGCAGCAGCCGACGAGAGCAGACAGAGACGCTGAAGCTCACGTCTCCAACGCAGTGCTGGAGGGGTTGCTGTACGAGGAAGCCTCTGCATGCACCGATGTAGCCTCAGCAGGAGATCCGCTGCCGCTTGAGGACAGGCAGCTGCTGCTGCGTTGCCTTCCAGAGTCGGTTTGCAGTAGTAGCGCTTCCAGTAAGGCGATGCATGCTTCGGGAAGCCCCTTCGATAACCTTGCCAAGCTACCCTTCGACCCTCAAGACGTAGCCACGCGATGCGTGGCTCAGCTTCTGCTGATCGACGTGCTCCAGGTTAGCGTACTTGTGTGTAAAAGGCGGCCAAAGCGGAGAAAAAGCCTCCGAAAGAAGAGCATTTTGCCGCCTTTTTGCCGCTTTCTGCTGCTCTTTCGCTGCTTGCCGACGTATTTTGACCTTTTTTTGGCCGCTTTTATTGCCGTCCTTTTTGCCGCTTTGTTTGCCTCTTTTTTGCCGCTTTGTTTGCTGCTTTGATTGCCGTCTTGTTTGACGTCTTTTTTGCTGCTTTGATTGCCGCTTTGTTTGCCTCTTTTTTGCTGCTTTGTTTGCCGCGTACGGTGGCGTCGTAGGGTGCGTTGCGTGTTGCTCAGAAGGAAGTCGTGAATCTCTTGCCCATGCCGTTAGAGGCTCTGCGGCTTTTGCTCTGCTGTTTCGAGGGGTCCTTCCTCTTCGCGTTTTTGTACAATGAGCAAGTAAGCCATGACTGCCAGTTAGGGCCGAAGCGCGTGCTGCAGCTGAGACGCCTCCGTCTGCCTTTTCCTCCCTTTGCTGCTGCTGCTATTGCTGCTATTTCTGCTGCATGCTCCGGAGTTTTTGCTGTTGGCTCTCGCGTGCTGCATAGGTCTCTCTCCGCGCGAAGCTGCAGCGCTGCGGCTTTATGTCGGAGCTGAAGCAACTTCCAGGCTTGTTGAAGCAGCAGCGGGAGGCAGCCGCTGCTGCCGCAGCTCTGTTGCTTGCTGCTCTCCGTGCGGAGCACTCTCCAGACAGCCTTCTTCGAG
Organism: Cyclospora cayetanensis; assembly: GCF_002999335.1. Taxonomy (NCBI): domain Eukaryota; phylum Apicomplexa; class Conoidasida; order Eucoccidiorida; family Eimeriidae; genus Cyclospora; species Cyclospora cayetanensis. The sequence goes on along the minus strand of NW_020312291.1, from coordinate 11,990 downwards.
CCGATGGCGAATGTCTGCCGCCCCTCTCTGCGGGAGACTCAGCGTCGGCAGAGGCGGCAACGGCCAGTGGAGGGGCTCGCCTCAGCGCCTTTGCGATCTCCCGCTACATGCGCTTCTGCCGCTGGCACATTGCGCAGTATCTGCGCAAGGAGCAGGAGTTGCGCGAGCTAGCCGAGGCTCCGCGGGATCACGAGTTGCAGCACAGGGACGATCCTGCAGCGAAGGGGCGAGCCGCGCAAGACGCGTTAAGAGCCGTGCAACAGGCAGATCTGGTGAGGCTGCCTGCGACGAGCCGACAAGAGGGATGCGTCCAGCTCGCTGCTGCTGTGCTGCGCGCTGCTTGGCGGCTTTCGCGACGCGAATCTCCGGGGAGAAGGGCGACAGACAGCGCTTTCACGAGGCAGCCAAGTGGCTTCCCTACCGTGCATGCTTTTTGCGGATTGCCTCAGGCCGAAGGAGCTCGAGCATTAGCCAGCCTTGCAACCCTCGTTTCGTCTGCAGTTCTTCAAGGCGTCTCGCAACTTCCTGACAGTCTGTAGGCGATGGCGACACCAGCAACTGGGGCAGAAGTTTCTGCACTCTGTGGATCCCAGGGGGAAGCCTCCTTAGCAGCGCGATGCGCAGCACGCGCAGCAGCACTTCCTGCGGCGGCGTGCATGCTGGGGCTGCAGACTCTTATGCTCTTCTGCCGCTTTCCTGCCGCCTCTCTTGCATGCGCAGAGTCGAGGAGAACGCCTCTCTCGTTCTGGGAATGGTGTTGGAGTTGGTGGCTGCGGAGTCACGGGTGAGGCTTTGAGCCTTTTAGCCGCGTTTTGCTGCCGTTGCTGGTGCTGTGTCGCTTCTTTCTGACCCTCGCTGCAGCTGCTCGCTCGCGCTTCGCAAGCAGTGCGGCATGTGCGGCTTCTCCTAAGGCTTCTACGCGTCACCAGCTGAGGGTGTAGTGCATGCGGTAGGAGCCGCTGAGCGGCGGCTTCTACTCACAGGGGGTGTGGCAGCGGGCATCTCATTTGGTCGGAGTAGCACTCTTCGCAGTCACAGGCAACAGAGGGGCAGCAGCGCATCGACTTTTTTCTGCTTCTCCTGCCTTTGTGTGGCCAATCAGGAGCTGCGGGAGGAGTCGCGAAAGACGTTGGAAGCACTTCTTGCGCGCCTGCTCCCTGACCGCTTCACGGCTTTGCGTCTGCTGCCTCCCCGTCGAGCTGCGCAGAAGGAGCTAGCCACGGATCTTCCGAAGCCGACGGGGTGGTAGCTGCAGCAGGGGCAGCGCAGCGCGCAGTTCTGTCTTTCTGGCGAGAATTGCGCGCCTAGTCTCGCGGATTTCTTGGACGTTGCTGCTGAGCGCAGACGCCATGATCCTCCCTCGTGTGTAGCTACAGTCTGTGCAACCAAGTCGCCGCAGCAGCGGCAGTCCTGTTGACGCCGCAGGGGTCAGTCAGCAGTGCTGCTGAGACTGCTTCCGTGCGATGTTGTAGCGTCCTCCTTTTCCAAACAAAAGCACCAAAAGCACCAAAAGCGCCACACAAGGCCGCCTCCAGTCGCTTTCGGACGAGTATGCACAAGTGGTTAAAAAGGCCAAAAAGAGGCTACCCTGATAGCTATGTAGAGAGACGCAGAGGGGTGCTTGGACGCAGTCGGCGTCGTGCTGGCTAAAAGGCGCCAGGGTTGCCTGTAACTAGCGCTCACCAGGCCCATGCCAGCCGCAAACCACACGAGAATTCGGAGGCTAAGGTTTGCTCAAAAGCTTCTGCGGAGCTACCCTCGAGTGCGTGGGCATTAAAAAGCCTATAGGAGACACCCCTCTAGGGGTACTTGGCATTCAGGGGAACCAACTTCGATCCCGTGGTGGTCTGTACAGGAGGCCATCCACGCGTAAAGAGCTACCAAAGGAGCCATCATAATCGGCACGAAAAGGCAGGATCCCTCAGGCTTGTTGCTGGCTAAGCCACACCTACTCGCTCCCTGCTCCGAGTTTTTTCTTTGATGGACAATTATTTGCATAGAATTGACTACTTAAGTGGTTGTTTTCATTTCTTTTGCTGTGGAGTAGAGCCTGCTCAACGCAATTTGGATACGTGGCGCCCGCCTTTGCGTTAGATACTATGTGCAGCTAGCTGTGAATCCGCGGAGCACAGAGAGGGTCGAGCAGTGTGTCTCCTAGCTCTCTCTGTCCTTCCTCCCTCCCGCCAGAGCCGGAGGGGGCCGAGCGCGAACGTGAAAGGAGCCATTCGGAAGGATATCTAGGAGCTTCCCAATCGAATTAGCGCGCGGCTTGAGGCTTAAGCGTCTCCCAATGGAAGTCCTTAGCGGGGTGCTAGACGGCCTCTTTGAAACAGTTGTTGACACGAAAGCCGTGTCTCTACTGCCAGTGCTGTTAGTTGAGCTCCTGTATAGAAGTAAAGCTTAAAATGCGTTTATCAGCCCCCCATGGAGCCCAGGTGACCAAGCCACGCACCCAAATCAAGGGGCACAACATATTCGTGAGTCGTAAAGTTGTCGGTTGGTACTCAGTCGCCTCACGTGCTTACACAACATATTCGTGAGTCGTAAAGTTGTCGGTTGGTACTCAGTCGCCTCACGTGCTTCCCTCGACATAGTTTTAGACGAGCGAAGTATATTTTAATCCTTTGGGCGAAGCACGTCGAGTCCGAAAGCTGTCAAGCTTAATGAATAAGATGGAGCACGCAGTATGTCCACGCATATTTTTCCTGCTTTTCCTTCAACTTACACGCATGTAGATGCAAAATACACACGGCCCTACGTGCCTTCGGATGATTAGCTGTACTACGTATCGACTTTAGGAAGGTGGCTACGAGTAGAGGGTAAGCTCTCGAGCAGCAGCGCACTCTAACGCCTCGATGCCGCATGAGCTACCTAGACGAGTTTCCACGTTAAAGCGTCATTCGAAATACAGTACTTTCCTCGATCCCAAAGGGTGCCTGCAGTCTCCAGGGTCGTAGCTATGCTTTAAAAGCATTCTTTAAGTAGATTTAAATAAGGTAGGAGGGGAGAATACATGTGCAGATGATGGGAGAGAACTACCGTGAGAGCCGTGGGTCTTTCGTCCGTTCGTTGCATGCAAGTCGCTGCTCTCAGCAAGTCGGCACGCCAGCAGCAACGGGAAGAGTTTGAACGCCATTCCCCTCCCAGCTTGCAGTATTCCTCAATTGGTTTCTAGTCTTCTAAGATTTGCCCTCATGATGCAGGGATTTTTCCGCTTCTCGCGGCTCTGCCTGGCAGCAGCACCCGCTGGGCACTCCGGTCCGAGCAAGGGCATATTTAAGAACATGCGATTTGGAAATCCGTTTGCAGATGATTACCCAGCCTGGATTTGGAAGGGCCTGAAGAACAGTCGCAAGGATAAGGACGTCTTGGCCCCCTTCTTCCGCCTTCTCAATGCCACCAAGTATGCTCGCTGTACCTTTGAACTCCTAGCACGATGTTTTTTTTGCTCCCTATTTTCTGGCGAAATATGCCCTTTTGCGCATTTGAAGAGGGTAGTTCTGGTGCCATGGTGGCTACCGTGGCGTGTGCCTCCCGCGTAGCATACGCCTCTGGTTGTTCTCGAAAGGGTACTTTGGCGTGTTCATGGTATTGTTTGGGCGACGAGCGCCTCACCAGCTCCTGCGCCTTTTTGTATACAAGTAGCTCCTCACTTGAAGTCCAGATTGTTACTTGCTGCTGAAAAGATAGCCGGGAATGACTGCTTCATGTTCTTGGCCACGGTGTGGTCTGGGTATGCCTGGGTGCACGCATCACTGCAGGCTGTATGACTGCGTTCTGAAGAACAACTGGTCCTACTGGATGTTTGTAGTAAGCGGCGGCATGATCACATCCTTCGTATGGAGTGAAACTTGGAACAAAATCTGGAGATCTGTCAACCATGGGGTAAGGCCGTGTTTTTTGAATGGTGTTTGAAACTGCGGTTCGGCGTTCGCCGAATCGCACCAGTGCCCCAAGGGTAAATGGTGTGCTGCGTCTCGGTGCGTGCTTCCCGTGTGCTGCGACTGCAGAAGTTGTACAACGACGTACCATACGTCTACTCCGAAGAGGACTGAGCGGCACTTCCAGCTGTGCCCCTTCTCACTGACAAACAAACCAAACAGTCCCCCGTCCGCCGTGTAAACGAACAGATCCAGCGCCGACTGTCTGTTTCCGGTGGGCGCGAGTGTTTCGCATTTGGGGGGGAGAAGTCTGTGTGCACAATATCAGCATTGTAGAGCCTTTTAAGGGCTGCACTGCGGGCTTTTCGCAGTAACAAAGTGTCGCTGATGCCGCCATGAGGGTGCGAAAAAGCCTTTAAACCTCAAGAGGATCATTTTGCTAAGGCTGCGTCAACCGATACGCATGCCTGTTATGGGTGATGCCTCATAGGTGGTCAGTAGATTACGCGCAGTAAAACAGCGCTGACATCGGTGCAGGGGCAAGCCCGTGGATGATTGCGGTATATCTGCAAACGGTGGGCAACACGCCCTCCGCCGAAGTTGAACGAACTACAGTGAAACCGGAAACAGGTCGCTGAGCAGCCAAACACCTCACTTTAGCCCTTTCGGAATGATCAACCGCCTAGATAGTGCCCAATTGTGCTTCCCTATTCAGATTCAATAGGTGCCGTAGAATCGATCATGAACAACCACGTGAGTGTGCTACTACGGGAGGCGCACATGGAAGTCTCTCAGCAACTGCGCACTGCCATCCTCATTCCATAGCAGGACTCCCTCAGTAGCCTACCCAGATGACACGGAGAAGCTAAAATACCCGTAGATCCACGTGGAAAGAGTCAAGGGGGCGCACTGCGTCAACACGCTAGGTGAAAAGGCAGACAGCCCATTTAGCATGCAGCAGAATCAAGGGAAAACCGGAAACTTTTCAAGATTCTGAACATAAAGGGGAACTCGTCAACACATAGCACACCCAAATATATTTGAATGTCCTTTGGTGCGTACGCGAATGCCTGAGAAAGCATGAAGCAGCTAGCCTTTGAGCGACCACCCAGCTTACAGGGTGCAGCGTTCGCGTGTTTTGATGAGCGGCGCGAACTATGCTGGAACGACGCCTCCGTTTCCACACGAAAGGAAGCCATTAAAGCTTGGCGACTGGCGTTCTAGCCATCACCTTGATGATCAGCCGGTACAGCTTTCCCCCCACAGAGAAGACTACCGTCATTCCCCGTCCACCCAACAAAGGGATCCCTCTGCCACCCCCGCAGCTCCGTTCTAAAGCCGCATACGCCTCCGAGCAACGGCGGATTCACCCTTGCGGGGGTCCAGCCAGGCCAGAGCGAAATCGCGGAAAGCGACCCCAAACAGATTGCCGCGGCGAAAACGCGGCGCAGGGGGCCCCCCAGTTCCCAGTAGAAGCGGATTGCAGAGGGAGCTCGGTGGGCGTTTCACGGGAAAGAAGGAGGCGCAGTTGCAGGCGAGATTTGCACAGGAGTGAGGAAGCGAGGAGAGGCGCTAGGACTAGGTGTAACACGGCAAGACTCCAGCCAAATCCTGCAGCAACGCAGCGAAAGGCGAGGGGCTTCCGAGGAGAAACACGGAGAATGAGCAAGTAATGCGTGCATCCGGATTGTCTGCTAAAAACGCGGCTGCAAAAACGTCGTGGAGGGGTGGGGGGGGAGCAACTGCTGCAGGGCTTATACGCTGGAGTGTTGGAGTGGTGCAGCCGCGTCGGCTCTGTAGCCTGCAAAGTCTCTGGGCTGCTGCTGCTGGCTTGCGCCGCAATGCGTGGAGGGGCTGCTTGGATTGATGGAAATAATGGTGAGGAATGGCGTAAAGACATTTCGTAGGCAGAGAAGCGCGGCGCGTGAAGACGGGTTCCGCTGCGACTGTTCGAAGGAGCCAGCGGCAGCGCGAGAGATCACACTCGCCTTGGGAGGGCCGTCTCTGCGTTCGCACTGCTAATGTGTCTCTGGCCGCTTTAAAGACAGCAACTGGCGCGTAATGGCTTCTCCGTCTCCTTCGCATACATTCATCCACTCCCCATTGCGGTTCAGCGAGAGCTACACCGCCCTCGAACTCCCTCCGTAGAAGCACCCATCAACGCCCCCCTCTACCCCGCGCTCATTCCTTTCTGCTGCCCAGCGACACCGGCAGCCCGCTGCTGGCGCGGCTCGGGAGAGCTTCGCAGTTGCTGCATCCTCTGTTTCTTGTTTTCTTCACCCTCTGTTTCCCTCTAATCTCATCGCCTTCGGACCCACCTCGCGCCGCAACGGCCCTCCCGCAAGCCCGTAGCGCCGGCAGCAGCAGACGCCGCTGCTGCCGCTGCAGCACCGGCAGCCTCTCGCACTCTCTTCTGCAGTAACACCGAGCACTCGCCGCTGCAAGACGCCCAATTGTTGCTCTCACCGGCGGACTGAGCGGAGGCGGCGCCCCGACAAGGCTGCCTCTCGCACCGAACCGCCGCTTCTAACGCGCAGCAGCAAGCACCTGCAGGCAGTTCATGCGGCGCGCAGAGTGGTGCACGGCTCTATCTTCCCTTCGAACTCGCCGAAATCCTGCCAGCCTTTGAGCATTGCTCTCGAGGACGGCCTCCCAGAAATCGAACCCCGCAGCCTCCGAGCCTCTCCCCGCTTTCCTGCCCCTCCTTCCTGCACCACTCCGTCCCCTGTCTTGACACCAGAAGCAGCAGGAGCGGCAAGGGCGGGGAGGCACAGAGCCTTCCCCGGCAGGCAGACGCAGAGAGGCTCGCGCCACAGAAGCCTCCCTCGGCTGCAAGTCGCGCCGCCGGCTGCTCGCCTCCTGCCTTCCTCCTTGCGCTTCACTCGTCTACCAAAGTATTATGGCTTTGGGGACGGCTCCTCCAGGGGTTCTCTGATGCTCCTCTAGGGAGCAAGCACGCGCTGGAGCAGGAAAATGGCAGGCAGCAGCAGCAGCAAAGCGCGCGGAAGACCGCAACGGTCTTGCGCTGCACGCGAAGCCGCAGCAGATGATCTGCTAGCCGGTTCGCACATCGGCGCTGTGGGGAGGCGACGCGGAGGCGCCATGTGGTGCCACATTTGCAGAGACAGCGTCAGCAGAAGCGAGGATTCCGTCGTAGAATGCACTGCGTGCCCCAAACGATTCCACATGGAGTGCCTCCAGCAGGAGGCTATCGTCGCTTCCGGCGAAGTCGTCGATCTGAACAGCTGGCTTTGTCCGCAGTGTCTGGAGGAGGCTGAAGAAGACGAAATCACGAATGACGACAAGTGCTTTTTGTGCAGAAAGGCAAGCCACACACGGCCTTTTTCGACTGCGAACCCCCTGTTTCCTGATGTCGGAGAGAACGAGGAGGCAGGAAGGGAGCGCGGTGTAGTGACACCTCAGATTCTCGCCGCTTTCCAAGTCATGACTTGTGGCATCTCTCTGAGTTGCGTCGACTGCTCCTGGAGAATGCGCATCGATGAAAGCCTCTGCCGAATCTGTTTGCACCTACACTTTTTTGCTGTGGCTTGCCCCTCCTCCGTCCACCTTGCAAGCTCTCTGACTCTCTCTCTCTGTGTCTCTCTCTTGAAGCTGCCGCGCGGCTGCCGAGAAAGAACTGCCTCGTTTGCACTTCACTATGGACACCGCACAGCGCCTCTATACATTTACATGTGTGACTGTCTTGGTGTTTGTATTTCCATCTGTTTTTCCTTCTCTCTCTGTCTCTCTGACCGTTTGTATGTTTTCTCTTCTCTCTCTATACGTATGCGCACGTATACACATACGTGCACATCTATTCATGTACATGCATGTGTATGTATATGTCTGTACGTTGGCTTGCACACGAATGAATGTCCGTTTGTTACAGGCCGACATCGAGGACGAGTCTGGCGGGAAGCTGATCATGTGTGACGGGTGTCCACATTCGTATCACATGTCTTGTTTGAAGCTGACGATCGAGCCTGACGAGGAGAAGTGGTTTTGCCCCGACTGCAATCCCGCGGGATTTAACACCGACGAGATTCGCCGCTTAGGGAGGGGAGCCACTGCGCCTCGGCGAGGAGACGGAGTGAACAGCAGCACTTGCTATGTCTGTCAACGGCCTGGAAAGCTGCTGGGTTGTGACTTTTGCGTGAATTCTTTTCATCCGTCGTGTCTCGTGGATGTCGACTGGGATTCAATTGGCGAGGAGTGGGAGTGCCCTGTGTGCAAGGGGTTTGATCCCCTCGCCAATCAAATGCACAAGCGATGGACGCGACAAGAAATCGAAACGAAGCGAAAGGAACGAGCCAGAAACTACGAACGCTTCAGAACCAAGATCATGCGCTACAGAAACAGATTCCTCGTCGTCCATCAAAAAGACTTGGGACCGTTCGTGAATCCAAAGATCCTACAGGCGCTCGCCAGAACGCTCAAGGGTACGTCGCCTGCTGTTTTGTTGCCCTCTCGTTGGTGGCTGCGTATGTATTTGTATATGTATGTGTGTGCGTATGTGCATTGTATGTATTTATATATATGTGTGTGCGTATGTGCATTGTATGTATTTATATATATGTGTGCACATGCGAGGGTGTGTGCGTGTGTTCGTGTGGAGATTGGGGGCAAGGAGGAAGAGGAAGGGGGGAGGGGGAGGGGAAAGGGTGGTGGTGGGGTTGTTGTTGGTCTAAGTGGGAGAGAAAGGAGAGAAAGAGAAGGACAGCCGAATGCACCGGAGAAAACACCGTTGTGGAAGGGGGGAGAGGAGAGGAGGTGGCATCTGCCTCGATTTGCACTGCAGTCCATATAGGATTCTTTGAACGGCTGAGGAGGCTTCCTCCTAGCCTCTCTCATGCCTGGTGATGTTTGTTTTTCTGCCGCTTCGGCGCGCGTCTTTTTCCTTCTTTGAAGAGACAGGAGAGGCAAGCGGTGTCAGAGGTCTTAAGGGCTGTTCGTCTGCGTGGGGAAGACGCCGATGGTGTAAAAACTGCGAGTGTCTTTTTTTCTCAGCAAACATCGCCGCACCAGCTGGACGTCGGGGAGGTCGTGGGGGGGGAGGGGGGGCGAGTGTCTCGCGTCTCTCTGTGGAGCGTTCTCTCTCCGATGTCTTGGAGCAGCTCGAGGATGAAGCGGTCGAGGAGGCAGAGAAGTTCACGAGGCGAGCGTATAGGTCGTGTCGTCACGCATCAGGTCGTCCTATTGAAGGCATGCCGCTCCGAGATGGAATTACGCTCAAACCGCATCAAGAAGAAGGTGTTGACTGGCTTTTGCGATCTTTTTTGACGGGAGGCGCTATTCTTGCCGACGAAATGGGTATGCGCGCTGTTTTGCGATGTGCTCGGCGAGGCTTTTGACCCCTTGTGGCGAAACTGGCGAAGGCACGGGCGAAATGGAGTGCAGTGGGGGCGAGCGCTGAAGGGGAAGAGGGAGGGAAAAGGGGAGGCTATCGTGGGAGAGGGGTGCCGAAATCCTTTCAAAGATCCGCTTCTGATGATAACGACGTCCATATACATATATATGCATGGTGGCGGGGAATAGAGGACGTGTGCGAACGTTTTAGTGTTTGTGCGTTTGGTCATGGATGCGTAGGCGCTTCGCTGTGTAGCTGCTCTGCGTGGCTGCTGCTACTAGCGTTCCTTTTGCTTTTTCGCGTTCTCTGCTACACACACACACACCCACTCAGCTGTCTGACTGGCTGAGTGGCGCTCTTTCTGCATGTGCTGCGCATGCTGCTTGGTGTGCGGGGGTTGGCATGCAGGGCTTGGTAAAACAATTCAGACGTTGTGTTTTCTCTCCTATTTAAGCGCGATGAAGGTGGACGGACCGCATCTGATTGTTGTTCCCTTGTCTACGGTTGGCAATTGGCTACATGAGATTCATCGCTTTACCCCCTCTCTAACCCACATCAAGATTTGCGGCTCGCGGAATGAGCGGCAACACGCCATGCAAGACAGACGTATGCCTTGGGGAGAGATTGGGGTAGAAAGAGAGAGAAAGAGAGAGAAAGAGGAAGGAAGGGGGCAAAGGCTTGCTTGCTTGAGAGGGTGAAGGCAGCAGAACGCAGAAGCGGCGTTCTGTTTCGAATGCGAGGCGCCTCTTGGCCGTCGTTTTTTCGCTTTCTCGCAGACAGGGGGAGGGAGAGATTGAGATGGAGAGATAGATAGGTAGTGCAAGGGAGGTAGAGAGAGACAGTTTCTAATGCGGATTGGTGCCTTCGTACTTGCTGCTGATATGGGGATGCGTTAGCGGGATGCGGGAAAGGAGCCAAGACACATCGTCGCGGAGAGTCGCTGGGTGTTGATGCGTGTTGTGGCAATGTTTTCAGTGGCAGCCAAAGGGCTTTATGATTTGTATGTGACAACGTACGAGACGGTGAAGAGCGAGGAGGAGTTCTTCGTGGAGCAGATTCCCCATTGGCAATGCATCGTGCTCGGTACATGCGACGCTTGAGCGGGAACGGGGGGGAAGGGAGAAGGCTTTGTCGAATCGAGCGCCGCATGCGGCTGAGCTGCCTGCCGTTCTTGGTGATGGAGCTTACCCTGCGCTTTTTACATAGCGGAGCGTTGTTGCTGTTGTTGCTGTTGCTGCTGAGGCAGCAGCGAGACGTGGAGGGCGTTCCAGTGGTGGCTGTCGTGACACCTCAAGGCTTTCGCTCCCACCTACCGCCTTTAGGGAGCCGTGTTTGGGCTTGAACTTCCGTCTGCAGCTTTTTTCACAATTTGATTTTTTGTGGCTCGCTGCAGATGAGGCGCATCGCATCAAGAACGCCTCTGGAGCGATTCGGCATTCTCTGGACAGAGTGCAAGGAAACATGCGACTCCTCCTCACGGGCACGCCGTTGCAAAATAATGCGCAGGAGCTATTTACGCTCATAAACTTCTTGATGCCAGACGTCTTTCGCGACTCGCTCGTGATTGAGCAAGTGCGTCTCTTGGTTTGCGCATGAAAAGAAGGCCCCATGGCGGTGTTTCGCACTGCGTATCATTTTAGCGAAAGCTTGTCTACGCGGGATTAGAGTCAAGGGCATAGATATGGAAATGTGTTTATTGCTAGAGATGTGCATGTGTGGGTGCTGCCGTGGGAGGGGGGTGGGGCTTGGTGCTGGTGCATGCGAAGCAAAAAACTTTTCGTGCGCCGACATTGGTGCACGTCTGCCTTCGTGTCTGAGCCTGCAGGCATTCGCTCAAAATGCAAAAACTGCGGCGGCGAAATCTGGTGCCAAGCCAGCGCGAAGTCGTTCAAAGGCAGCAGCATTGGCAGACATGGATGTGGACACGATGTTCAAGCAGGAAGACTTGAACAAGATTCGGCAGCTGCTCGACAGAGTCATGTTGAGGCGGCTCAAGGAGCAAGCGATTGCGCTTCCCCGCAAGGTTTTTCACGACATCTGGCTTCCCATATCGGATTTGACTGCCCGATGGTATCGCAGACTCTTGGAAATAAAGTCTCTGCAGGAGGAAGCAAGATCGAACTCGGCGCGAGTCAACTTCAGGAAGATGCTCGGACTTGTTATCAAGATGCGTATCCTCTGGTGGGTGTGGAAATTTGACTGTATTTTTAATGTACATGCCGGAGGCTTGGTTCTGCGTTGCATAGTTCATCATAGCGTAGAACCCGTGGACGTAGGGGTGTAGGATACATCAGGCTCATCGTGAGCCTTTTCTCGTGGCAGAAGGCTGTTCCTCCTGACGTCGATCAGGCTGGCGACAGGTTTAGAGGGATCGAGATGTTGTGGCGCTAGTAGCGCTGCCTACTGGTGTTATTCAGGGGGAGGCTGCGGGGGGGGGGGGGGAAGGAAGGTTGGGGAACGGGCAGGAAAGGGGGGGATTTTTCTAAACAAAGGGTTACTCCTAAGAGTATATGTATATATATTTTTATATATGTATATTTTTGTGTGTGTATATATAGTTATATATAGATTTTTGTTTGTACATACGTATGTATATTTTTGTGTATACATCTGCATATTTTTTTGAAAATATGCATTTTTTTATATACAATTATATTGTCTGTTATGTTTGCAGAGTGCATCCAAAGGTGTTTTTCGCGGGGCAGTGTCAGTTTCAGCTGCCCCAGGCGGGGGGGGGGCGGGGAGGAGGGGCCCGGCGGGTA
>NW_020312290.1:0-18830 GCF_002999335.1 Cyclospora cayetanensis | reverse complement strand
TCAAATGCATGGGACAAATTTAGAGTCACACAGCTCACACTAGGTTGCTTGACCAAAGCATGACATGCATGAAGAAACCCCAGAAATCAGCAGTGAGAACAATCACGATGCATTGGCTGCCTTCATTGAGAGCGCTCACCCTACATCTTCCATAATATGAATTGTGCGCTAGTAATATTTTGTTGTATGCTGTTAAGGGCAAAGTTTTCAAATTTCTAATCAGCAGGAATTCACATACCAAGAAGTGTACCGTACAGCAAAACAGACAGAAGCATTCCCTGGCACAGCATACCCTGATACACCCGCCATATCTCTACATCTCCTTGCATAACCCTTTTGCTGCTTAATCAACCGCCTCCAAGCTTCACGGATTTGTCAAAATGTTTATGTGAAATAAGGTTTCCACCTTTAATCATTCAGAGAAACTGATCTGTAAATAAGCCACGCTGCACTCTAAAGAGCGGCTTTGAAGGAAAACTCTCTTTCACACTGTGAAGATATACATCACAAAGTAGATAAATTCAAATGTCACAAGCTTGCGCATTCTACTGCATTTGATTTGACCTTTCTGTAAACAACGAGCGTAGCCAAATTATCTTGAGTATTCGTTCTTCAGCAATTCATTGGTGCCATCGTCCCATCATCGGCTACTGCCCTGCACGCGGGTGCTCCTGTCGAGGGACCTCATTAGGTGCAGCTGCAAATAGAAGCAGGCGCGAGCTCTTACCAACGCTTGGTGCCAGTATCTTCGCAAACTGCAACATATTGACTTTAAACAATTACCGTCAAACGAGCAATTAAGATTATTTTCTTTGTATGACGATTGCGAGGATATATGGCTTGCATTTTTTCACTTAGATACGAATTACATCAGATGCTTTCTTACTGACTGATGCTCACATATTTATTACTGCCGTTCGCCCTCGGGACCATATACTGTACGCGTGTGTGTCAAAAAAATATAACTGCCTTTTTTCAAGAGTCGTTAACTGCAGCAAAGCAGCAGGTCATACCAAGCATATATGTGCAGGCAAACACTTCTAAAGAGAATAGGCACAAAGCACGTTGCATTCGGGGCTCTCAAAAATCTATTACGTACGCCAAATACCAATGTGGGAATTCATCAAGATAGCTGTGGTTCCACAATTATACATAGCACATCAGGGGCTGCACATATTAAGATGATATATGGGGTGAACCGAGTTAGGAGTACTCGAAAACCTACTACCCTACCTAGCTGCAAAGTGACTGGGATATGCCAGAGTATTGCGCTGCTGAAACCATATTGTGAGACCTTCCAGCACCACAAAACCAGGTCATTCTATACAAAAGGCAGCCTCTTTCTTCTAACCAAAAGGGCTCCGCATTCAGGCACTCCGATTGTGTGTCACCGTCAACAAAAATAGACTGTCCACATATCCGCCCCGTGTTTTGATCAGATTAATTGACTTTCTTGGCGCGAAGTAAAATGTGTCTGGATTTGATTATGTAGGCCTATAGTCGACTGCACGCTCATACAAACATCAAGGGGAAGCATGAAACCTGTTTGTTTGAAAGAATGCTTACTAGAAGGTTGAAGATGTTGGGGCTTGCCAGTACGCAAAATCGGCACCTTCTCTATCAAGGATTGCACGGCTCTCCGTGGCACTTGATTCCTGGTTCATACAATGCGTGCAGGTATATGGTGTCGGTCTGTCGCTTGACCTGTGTGGCGCTGATACCAAAGATTACTCTTCTAGGGCAGGAATCTATGCGATTAATTGCGTGATGGCCTGTTACCCATAAACACCCCCCGAAAGAAAGATCGGATAGGTTTTGACTAGATACAAGTCAGCTGTATATATTCGGAAGGCTAGGATGTTTGCATTTGATGGTGTTCTTGCGTAAGATACCTGTAGCACGCCCATGAGCCCTAGGCACCTAAACGTGCTGCTGACGAGTCTCCACACAAAGGCGCATCACATGCTCTTGTACAGGGCATAAGCTTTAGGGTTGACGTATGAGGACAGCACAGCCTGTTAGTAGTAGTTCCATAGGCACCTCCCTAGAATTATTTAAAGTCACCAAGTGTAAATCTTGAAACGACGCCAAATGCCTAGACTTCGTGGTCTCCCAGTTCCATACCATGGAAATGCTGCAGCCTGGAATAGGAAGAATCATCTTAAAAGGGTCTCTCACACTACATCTTTTACCCCGCGATTCAACAGCACCTGAATATTGACTTTGATCGTCAGTGGTTCTGGGCGGCAGAATAAAAGGTTTGAGGTATTTACCGCCCTGCCTGCGCATCAAGAAACATTTTGGTCTCTTCCAGAAAACCTCTGGATATAGAAGCGCGCTCCCATATCCGCCTGATTGGTTTTATTACACTTTGCAAAGCGCTTTAGCAGCCGACAGCTCTGCGTACTGTCAAGAGCAACCTGACTCAGGCTTTGCATTTGTTCTTTGACTCCATAAGTTTTCATTCCCTCCTTTGCTGTTTCACACCTCTACGGCGCTCGCCTCACAAATCGCTGACAACGAATGAATCTTGAAACTACAAATTCTATAGGTCTGTCAAACTGCAGCCAACTTACGCCCGGCGCGTACTGGTCTGTCAGCCATTTGTACATCTGAATTTTTCTAGCGAGTACGTATACTGTAACAATAGGAGCTGTGTCGTGGCTAAAGGCCGCATGCCCAATTGACACTGCCTCCGCTGTGAGCTATTTGGTCGGTAGCTGTCACTTTCGGAAGTGGAGTGAACATCAACCTAATAGCACCTGCCTCTAAGCCGCAGTACGCAAGCTTGCTGAGCGTTCTCGATATAACGGCGCGTTGGAAGTTTTCGTTTCGTGCTTAGCTGCATTGTTCGATTCTCATAGACGTACCCCCTGCAAGCCGTAGAGTAGCTGTTGCCAGTGCAGTTTCTTTCAAATAACTTATAAATCACTGTAAGTACTGCTTACTAAACACGCCTCGTCCTGTGCCTGGCATACCCTACCTACCCAGCCCTGGAATGCGTAACAGTAATCCCTTCACGATACGCTGGCTGCTTGTACATCTGACAGCAGAAGCGTTGTTTTATAGAAGAGGGTAAGCCACCGGGTATGCGAATTGAGGGCAGAGCGGGAAAGAAGCTATGGGGTACATCAGACGCGGTGCATGAGGTAGGGAGACTTGCTACATGCCACTCGTGCGTGCAGATCTGTGTTCGTTTCAACGAGCAGGCACAGCATCCAGCAGGGCGAAGCGCACATAACCCCATATGGACAGTTATAACAAACACCTTCCACCGCTGAACGTCCACCTACCACGCAGCCACACTTTCACATCGCCGAGAGCTAGTAACGAAACATTTTTTGGACAATCCCCGATTGTTAAATCATGACTTTCTGGCTCTGTGCCGAGTATATTACAGTTTTCACTAGATCTGCAGCTCAGACCTTTACACACCAAACGCCAAACAATGAAACAGGCGTTGTACTGGACTATACCCCGTGCATACATGTTTGCGGACAGCTACTCAATGCACAGGTTCACGAGGCTCTTTCCTGACTGCAGTGTCAGTGATCGCCAAGCTCGTAGTGTCTCTAAAAGAAAAGCAGCAATATCGGCACGCATTCAATATACAAAGAAGCATTGCACGTTTTGTGCAATCCACAGCTGCATTTGATGAGTGTGGAAAACGCACTACATTCAGATCGTAGAGCAGCTAAGCTGATGCCTACGCAACGTCTTCGAAACAGCTGATGAAAAACTGTGTGCTGTGGTGAATGGCAATGCCACCGACTATGGCCGTGAGACTGGACCATGGCACTGCTATACTCTTTGCAAAATTGCGCTGTCCGGCAGAATTTCTCCTGCTAGCTCATTCGCCGCTAGAAACTTAAGAGACAGCAGATTTTAAGTTTGGGGACTACTATTGTTGGCGCGCTTTACGTTACAGAAAAAACGCGCGTACATTCTGAATGAGCGGTCGGGTAGCGGTGCATTTTATTCGACGTCTGTTGGGCGCACACTTACACTACTGCAGGTAGGTTATTGATATGGAGAGAGCACTAAGCGGCGGAGCACTTCGTGCTGTTTACGAGAAAATCGGTGTTCGAGCTCTAGACCTCGGAGTCATCCACTAGACCGGCTCCTGGACGTAATACTTTGTGCCTCTTGTTTACGCCCCACGGAGGCCATGTCTCGCACTTATAGCCAAGGCGTAACGTTTATTTGTTCGAGCCGCTTTCTGTTTGGAAGTATTTGTCTATGTCTTTATTGTTTTGCTCGAACCTTGCTACTCTAGTGTTCTGCACTACACTTTCATTCGTCTCGCAAGGAGCCCTCACCCCGTGGCGACCATCGCGTGTTCCGTCAGCGGGGTCAACTGCAAGTTTCCTTCAGGGGTATCGTCTTTCGTGTATCTTGCAGGGATCATTGTGGCTTCCTGGGGCTTGCCTCTCCAGCTGCCGTCCAGGCAACTTTATGCCTTTAGAGCCTGCTCGCCAGAAAAATTTCGGTGGGTACCTAGAGCGGCTGCGTTGATTGAGCCGCTTGCTCTCCTCCCATGATCCTCACCTCTAGGAAACTGGCAGAGCCGGCTGTTGCCTGTCGAAGCCGTTTGAGTTGGTTGCGCTGCCAGGAGGCGAGGGAAGCCGGCAATTTGTAAGGTTGGGTCTGTTTGCAAATGGCGTGGTCCTCTGGCTTGCCGCGTCATGTGCGCAGATACCGAAAGGAGTCACCCTTACTCTTATTCGTCACAGTGTATTCGACTCCGTATGTGGCTGATGCCTGCCCTGTGGTGTCCCGAATGTAGAGCTGACCAATTGCTGACTTTTGAAACGTCCTTTAAATGTCGCCTAATCGTGCTCTCATACGTGGCGATGCGGAAAACATCGTGGTGCCTGTCTCTGGGAGGTACGGCACCGCTGTTGGGAACGCTGAAAACCCACTAGAATATCAAACTTGGTCCGCAGTAACTGGACTCAAGCTTAGAGCAGATGGACCCACCCGGGAGATTGCGGGTACTAATCCACACTTCGCCGCCGATGAAGAACTCAACTTCCCCTACCTCTAGCTCAGCTCAACGCTTTTGCTGTCATCTCGCATGAAGTATATGACTCGAAGTCGGCTCACACAGTTGCCTGTAGAACCTGGTCATTCGACGCGAGTGTTGGCACCACGCTCCTCAGCATGTCGATTCGTGATGGCGTAGTATGGTACTCACTGGCTACCGGTAGTACTCTATGCGACTGCAGGAGCAGGAGGCACGATCTGACACTCGCTCTAATTGGATTAAGGAATCAAACTTCGCAGCATCTGTCCATGAATTCTGTTTACCGTCCCTTTGAAGGCGATGTGCGGATGCCACCACACGCTTGACGTTCAAAGGATGGCATAGACGCTCCCGCTTGTCAGAGTGACATCGTGGGCCCCGATCAAAAAGGACCTTTGAAACCCCACAAAATCAAAATTGGCGAGACGAGACACATTGAACCGTATCCGCTGTTGAACTAGCCTTGGTAGTCAAAATGAACTTCATCGTCCTATATATCAGTGTTCTAAACGGAATATGAACTGTTTTTGTCATCGTAGAAAAGGATTGCGTGATAAAGTCTAGCTTAACGTGACTGAATCGTTTGAAAGCATTGCGGGGTGGCTGATGTGTGCTGCCTGGCCTCTGAATAAGCACTTTTCAGGCTCGCCACAGCACACCCCGTGGGCATTAAAATAAGTTGGCATGGTGCCGCGCATTCTATAAAAAGATCGTGATGAGTTTTAGCTTAACGTGGCTACATCGTTTGTAAGCAAGACGTTCGCAGGCAATGACGCGGTCATGGCTCCGGACAACACATAGAACCTGGGTGGCGGAAAGACATGAATGCGCCACATGTAGAACGCAAATGCGCAGAGTATGAGCGATGAGACGAGGTGCTTTCGGTGCCGCATTTTAAGTATAAATGACCCTCTTCGCCTTTGTGCCACTCGACCACTTCGGAAGGTTCGATGGGGTCAATCCAGCTGGATTAAGCAGCCCAATCGTGAGCTCGTACCAGGTCATCATTAAGGGACAAAGAAGGTAAGTCCTCGCGTTCCAAGGTCCGCCTTTTACTGGTGTTGAGCGATCATGTCCCTGCAGTTGAACACTCCGGTGCAGGATGACGAATCCGGCTCCCGCTCTGGTGCCACGATTTTTGACGCTGGATCAGGGAACAATTGAGATGGGGGAACTTTGAAGGGGACCGCGTGAACCCCTTAGTAAGCTGGCACCTCCACAATAGCTACCTGACGACCCCGATTCCCGTGCTGCTGTTCTGACGCATCAGCGGCTGCAGTAATGGTGGTCTTCCACTAGTAGGAAGTGATGCAAGTAGTGACGAGCAGGTGCAGGGCATCTCCACCAAGGGCAAAGTGCGGACGGCCAGCGAGAGCGTACACAGTCTAGTAGCGCGTGCCTTCCAGATTGTTGATCATGAGATTCTGGAATCTGTCCAGAAAATCGAGCCAATGCTGCACGTGTTTTAGTTGCGGATTAGAGGTGGTTGACTGCTGGAAGTAGATCAACTCCTGGTAAGTTGTGTGGGATAAGCCTTTGCACAGGGGAGTACGTATCCCCGTTAATTCAAAGCGCTGACTAACGCCTGAGCCTTTCAGGTGGATATGGAGTACCTTTGCAGTAAACAGTTCTTGATCTGGCTCAAACAGCGCTCGGTTGTCGCGTTCCAATACTGAGCCTCAGGCATAGCCTGATGCAGTAGCTCAAAGATTATCAGGTCTGGTGGAGTCGGAAATTGGGTGAAGCGTATATTTGAATAGCTGCTTCTTGAGTTGGGCCACAGCGGACGTATGTGGTGGGGTCCAGGTAGTGTTATTTGCTTCACGCGGTCGTGCCACGTGGACGAACTCGGGCGTCACGAATATGCGCCATGCTGGGCAGTCCCGAAAAACTGCCGCACTTGCGTCTCGTGCGGTGGTAGCCCTTAACAGATTGGAATTGCATGTTGCCTTCAGCTGAACTCTTAACCTCCGGCCCGCCGATGATGTAGCCAAAGTACTCGAACTCCTGCCTTGGTACCTTGTAAGTTCTGGATTCGTAGTACGGAGATGTTATTAGGAGTTGCTCAGCAATAGCCATAACAGCTACCCGTGCGAGACTAGGTCCAGACTCTATATATGAATGCCGTCAAAATGGGCAACTACTCCTTGGGCCAACACAATTTGGAGAAAAGCATTGATATTGGTCTTCGACAAGGCGCGTGCATCTCGGATACCGAACAACATCACCTCAAGTTCGGAGAGACGCATAACTTAACAGAAAACAGTGTGCTATCTGTCCGGTTTGATGCAAAACTTATCTGGAATGACCGGCCTCTACGTAAAGCGTCGAAAAGTTTAGATGGGCGCCCAGCATTTCAAGGATAGTGTGTAGCGATCGCAGTGTGGAGTCCAGACTTATCAACAGGCAGATTCGTAGTCTCTCCGGTACATATAATTGGTGATCAACAGGACGCTTTGGAGGCAGCTTCCTTGCATGGCAACCGGGAAGAAGACACCTTTTGGCTCGACAGGCTGTCAGCACCTGCGACGGCAGTTTGTGATTTCAACCTAACTCTACTCAAAAACCCAAATACGTGTGTTTTAACAGTGCCCTAGGTAACCAAGACGCTTTGTTGGCCTCGCCTACCGCCGGCAAAGTGAGGGGGGTTCACGCATTGAGACTGTTGGACCGAAAGTACGCTGATGCTCGATGAACATAGAGAACAAAAACCCCTGCACGCCTTTAGGAAGTGGATCCGCCGTGTCTGCTACAGGAACAGGTATCGTGAGGAGAGAATCCAGGACTGCAATGCCGACTAGAGCTTTGAAGTGCTGGAGGGCGGCTTCTGAAGTGCGGCTCGTGATAGGAACGCGCGCTTCGGCTTCAGGAATGACTTGTAGCGCTCAAAAGGCGGTTGTGGTAAAGCTACCGCCTCGGCCATCGACATGAGAGTAGCCCGTTGGGCAAGGGCATCGTATGCCTGATTTGCTGCAGTTGCCGAGTAAGTCGTGGAGGTGAGGTCACGCGCCTCCAGCGAACCCCTCTCCCAGCAGCAATGGCAGGCCACATCAGTAGCGGTTCATATCCCCACTCAGCATATCTGGCCGGAAATACCATGATATATGATGTCTGCTAAGCCAGACCAGCCTCGCAATAAAGTCACACGGAAGAGGCCCTACCAGGTATTCGCCCTAAAATAATATGCCGCATCACATATATGGCCGCGTGACAATAAGATTTATTTGTGAGCTTTGCCTGCTAGCCGGGTTACATCCACCCTCGTGACGGGGGAAGCCGAGGTCCAGGACTAGGCGCTGCACCAGTGCCGGGCTAATCAGACGTCTATATACTCCCTTGTATTACAGCGCCTCATGCTTGTGCTCCACTTTGCCGAGAAACAACTCTGCTGTGCGCGCAGCGACACACAGTAGCTCACAAGCTTCAATGACGTTTTCTGGCCTCCATTTGCTCTTCCTCACCCTCGAATACTGTAGAGCGGTCCCCTCTAACACGATTGCCCACTTTGGTCTCTGCCGTACTTCCACCTATGTGTTCATCGCCCTTGGTCCTCTATGGCCAACGTTCAGCTCATCATACTCCAGTGAACACAATTTAGTTAGACATGCCAATAGCATTTCTGCTTTGGTCTCCCTGGTTCCCTCTTCGTCTATCCTCTGGAGACAGAGACGTTGCCTTCAGTGTGGCAAGACTAAGGTGGTGTTCGGTCCCGTGGCGACGGAACATATTCATGCACGCGCAGCATGGTTGCTCCTAGTACTTGTGCCTCCAATTACTTCAGTGCTCGACAAATTAAAGGCTTTGCTTTTCGTTCGCGCTGAATGGTGCCCTGAAGAGTGGCTCTTGCCTAAATGGCTCACGCCCAAGTGTCTCTGAGCATTCGCTGCCATCGTAGTCCTTGCCTCTATGATTGCGGCACAACTCCCCTAACATCCGCCAAATGCAATTTCGCAGCGACCAGTCTTCTCCAAAGTGTCCTGTATTATTGAGTAACAGAGGCCTTATCGACCCGTTCTCGTTGATCCTCCTCAGTCGAGGCTTGCCTGCCTCTCCCGCTACAAATTTGAGCGTAGTGTCGTTGGGTACTCGCTCGTCTTTTAAGGGTCCCCTTGTTGACTCTGGCGTCGCTCATCTCCTATGTAATGACAGTATCTAAGGCACTCTGCGTAACTGGTCCCAAGGGTCATTGAGCTTCAAAACGTAGCTGCAACGTCCTTTCAATCCAGGATCGCTCTGTGTGGTTCATTTTGTGTTTCCTCTGGCAGGCTGGCTCAGTATTTACCCAAGGCATCTTCGGACTGTGACACAATGCCCTGGTGAACAAGCTATAAGAGCCCCACAAAGTATTCATCATGATCTACCTTGTTTTAGGCCAGTTTAACCCTCACCTCTGGTCTATTCCTACGACAGATCCTCAAGATGCGTTTTCCTCGAAGAATTTTTCAATCCTCCATATTTGCCCCGGTATACCCAGGACTAGCCAATAGTACAATGAAAGACGCTTTATGTGTTTTCAGCGCCCACAGAGTAACTTTGGCTTTTCGCTTTAGAAGCTATGTCTCTATCATGTTCAAGAAATCCTGCACAACACTTCCGTCCTCGTGTACGAGAGACTGACAAGGGAATAGATTCATTGGATTTGCTCTCATCTCAACAAGTTGCCTCTGTAGACCTGCTACCTCCACCTGTGAGTGGGCAATAGCTCTTAATTGATTCTGTTTTAAGCATGCAATGAAATCAGATAATAGTTGACGCCGGTTCTCCAGCGGTGTGGACGTTAAGAAAGAAAATTTTGTTAGCTTATTCAAACGGCTTGATATCGTCGCTCTACGTTTTTGTAAAACCCGTGCTGACTCTTTCAGCGGCGCGGTACTGGAGAGTACAAAAGTGCTGCCCCTTCCTGTGGCTACTGCGATCAAGAGTCTAAAGCGCCAGAGGCAGAGGGTAAAGTAGAGATATGAGATGCGATAGCGTGCGCTCTACAAACGCTGTCGAACTCGTGCAGTCCAGGCCCATCAAGCGAAAAAGCATCGATCATAACAAAGTCTTGATACGTAGTGTCCAGTTCTACTCACCACCTGCCAAATACGGCAAGACGCCTTGAAGACGGCCTCGAAAATCAAATGTAGCAGACATCTCTCTTCGAGCGTCCGGTCACGACAGAGTATCAAAGATTGAACTGCACTGCATTACTGCAGTAGCAGTGCTAAACCACTCGTCATGCACGTGAGACCTTGGAACTGTAAACCACATCTTCGTGCTCTACAATACCATCCACCAGTTCTTCACATATATCCCCTCAGATCTAGGTGGAAATTCTCAAGGCCAGCACCCCCTTCTGCCGCTGACTAACTTGTCAACTTTCACCAATCAATGTATTGAATATGAGAACAATTGTGCGACGAAACTGGAAGCGGATAAGAAGAGAGTTATGAATGCTGCCACAGCACAGTCACCGAGCACTAGTAGGAATTTCTTGAGTGGTAATTTATCTTTGTTACTGTGTTTTGGAAACTGAAAACATATACTTATTACCCTAAAGCACGTGAAGTTAGTGTTTCACTAGAGAGGGCTGCAGTGCATGGCAAGAGCCACCAGTTTCGGCAAGGCCGCTCGATTTCCTCGTCATGAAACTTCTCTGTTGGCTTGCGCTTCCCATCCCTGTACTGTTGACGACGTTATACCTGCCTCTTCCGTTCCTACTGATGTTGGTAGGTGCATTTGTTGCTCATCATGCGCCCGTTCTAATCAGGCATTTCTACATATAGAGAAGCCTTTAGGGGCTGTCATGTATGTACAGTAAAGGCAATCGCTTGTTGATCTAAGCCTTTGAAACCCACTGAGCCGGCCATGGACCACTGTCTATAGTTTCAGATAAGCCCGGTGCTGGTACATTGATCAGGAATTACTTCATTGTTCTGTGGGGTTGTGAAGCGGATTAATCGTGCAGGTAAGCGCTATATAATATAATCTATGGCAATAGAACGAAACAAGGCCTACAGCGTGTTCCTGGTATACGAAAATGTTTAGGACACAGTTGCGTGAGTATGAAAATCACAAATTTACATCGAACCGCTAGGGCTCGGCGACAATGCACCACACCAAGACAACATGTGAACTCACTCACTGTGCCCACAGCACTAGCAAACGTGGAGGTCGCGTATACGCAAGTAAAAAGGAAGAGCTCCTCGACTCGCCCTAAAATCAACTGTTGCCAGTTCCAACTTCAAGGCGGCGAATGTATTTCTTGCTGCCCCTGTAACAATCCATCGTTCCCTCTTATAACCACACACAGAATGTGCAATTTTAGAGCAAGCAGCATGAGATAGTTTGCAATACTTATAATTTCTCCTAATTACATCAGAGACGCGAAATTAGAGAGCACAGCAGGCGTGGTCCTAGCAAAAGCTTGTCTACTAAGTAAACAAAGATGATGCGCACAAGAATGTATATGCAACTTCCACGCTTGCGTTGAGGCGTGCAAAGCACTATTGATAAGCAGACTTGCTGGTGTACACACATCTACGCAAAGCGGGCTCTGCATCCAAGCACCACCACCTTCACAATTCCGCACATTGAGTCCGCAGATACTGTAAAACAAACAAGGTCGTCCAGTGCACTTTTCATTCACTTTTCTACAGGCAAATAGATGTTCGCATCATTTGTAGAAAATATGATGCCTGAATAGTCAAGCAGCACGGTTACAGATGGGGCCGCTATACACGTCATCAGCACGCAGTATCTGCGGTGTTTAGAAAGGCTGCAAAGCCTTCAGCGAACGTATGCTTAGCCTTTCCCAATCATGCATGCCTTCAAACATAACAACTAGATGCATTAGAACCGTAGGGTCTCATGCTCTCCGATAATACTGCTACAATGCCTTTTGCCTAGAAGCTGATTGCATACTGATCGGACCCGTGCATGGTGAGATCCCCATTTGGAGCCTTTTTGTCAGTGGGGTGGCCCTGACGGTTTGGACAAGAACTGTTACGCTACTGGGTCACTTAAAGGTTTGCATTCATCAGCCGCTTGTAAGCAAAGTGCCACGCAAACACTATGTCCTCACAATGTGATTGATCCTGGAACAGTGCTGGACGTTCACTAGCAACGCTAGGCGCACCTCCAACGTGCTGGAACATTAGGTTTGGTGCAAGCAACCATATTCATCTGATCCTGAGTGTCATGCACGTGCAATTGGTCAAGCCCTCAAGCCTCAATAGGACCTGAAAATCAACAAGGTGACTATATTCATAACACGCTGACAATGGCGGAAACGTACATTACACCAGTGGAGGAAGCAATCAGATGCGCCCAGCAACGTGCTTGCACGTAAGTGCAAACCAACAAGCGTATGGCCCTCTTGCGGCTCGACTCGTAGATCCACAGCGTTGCGGTTTTACCGTGAGGCATACAAAATAACATGCCATATTGCATTTTCTGAAGCGGTCTTCTCCCAATTAATATTGCAATCAGTGTGTCGTAGATAGAATGTGCACAAAAGATATATCTATCTAAATTACAGCGGCTCGCTGTCTGTATGCTTGAACAACCACACGGTCGCATGTGCTGATCCGGCTAATAAGAAAAATGAATAATAAAAGCCTTATTAAGTGTCTTTTTGCAGAGGCTTATGCAAGCATAGTCTTAATCCTCCATTCTACGGGTAATGTGTCATTTCAGCAGATGTAAAGTATTGAAACTAAATAGAAGAGGTGATGCCGTATGAGCGGTGTAGCAAGGACTGAAGGGTCCATCAGTCTACTGACGTACGGGCGAACTACAAGCAAACACTTCATGTAATAATGCATGTGGAATGCTTTTAGACGCTGTAAATCGCTTACAGGCCTTTGCAGATGCTCCACAAACAATCCAAAACCAAGTGTCCGTACTGAGATTGAGACGACCCTCCTTAAACTATGAATAAACCTGGGACTCCTCGGGGCCACAGGACATATGCAGCGAAAACACATTGCCTGTTAAAGTGGTACGTAGGAGCACACTGGTGCGCCAGCTGGTTGTGGACCAACAGCTGAAGCCCTGCCCGTCGTGGAGCCAAGTGAATAACAGAGATAAGTTTTCAACCATCTTTTTTAGATTTGTAGCTTTGAGTGAGAAAAGGCGCTTAGCTTGAAGGTTTCTGGCATTCCATAATTGTGTTGCTGGTGTCAAAATATGCACTGGAGAAATTTGTACATCTATGGGAAAAGCCTGCGAATTCACCAAGTAGGATAGTATGCTGACCAAAAGTAGAAGAGCCCTGTAAAATTCTAGTGTGACCTCGGAAGATATGTTAAACCTCGGTAGGACATGAACCTCTGCTGATGCAAGCAAAAATGTGCAGGCCTTCCCATCTGTACCTACTTCTACACGAATGATTGATTGCACCTATGATTGTCATAGCTTCGCCGTCACATCACACATCGTTACTGCTCTTGTTAACATCACTGTTCCGCTCTGGCCAATCATTGCTTTAGTCCTCTCAAGCTCACTTGTTCCAGATGCCCCACTGGTGGGCGAACTATAAGCTACTCAAAAAATCGGTGTTCTTTGCAAACCTCTCACCACCATCAATTTACAGCACCGGCGGAAAATTTTTCCTGCAATTTTTCTGCCGTCTGCTCCTACATTCACATTTCAAGATCTCGTTACTGCCCTACACTATAAGAGAGTTGTACGCACCTACATTGCAACGCGTTACTGATGAATTGAAGCAAGGCCTCATTGCTGAAGTTTGTCAAATCCACACCGGTGTTGCGCATAAGTGTAAAAATGGAAGCCTCTCAACTCAGTGCGGCTAATTATGGTATGCATCTCAAAGCCCTGTATACATTTTGAGCATTTGCAGACGAGGAATATCCGCATTTGCACGCAGTTGATGGCTCATACTAAAATACTACATCACATGACACGGAATGACGCAAAAACTCCCCCCAGATATATGCATACAGTGTGAAGTAGTAGCTCACAAAGCACAATCACTGGATTCGTATCCCGTTGCGTTTTGTTTTCGTAACAAGTCAAAGAATATTTATTCGAAGTAAAACTTCACCTCGACGGTATAAATATACATTCCTGCTACTAACATATGCACTTCTTCAACACGCCGATCGCAGCCTCTCTCAGTCGTCTAAGAAAGCTATTCTAATTGGATAAACTCGTTCCTGGCCATGTAATGTGTAGAGGCGCACACACCACCTTGAATCTAGGGCAGGCTCAAGTATTTCAGGTGTAAGCTGCAATCACACCAACGGTGCAGCCACACCAATACACATCGTTTTTAGGGGCTCAATGTATAAAGTATGCACACACCAAGCGTGTAAACTGGGAAACGACTGGGACTATCTTCACACAAAAGGCACAAAGCAAAGCTACGTCCGCAGGCACACCAGTCGTCTTCATGCCATATTCACGCATTCAACGCAAGGCCTAACCTCGGAAGAAAAATTCTTAATACAGCACAGATGTGGTACACACGTCTGCATAAACGCACGCCTATCAACATCAAGAAGACCAGCACCACCACTATCAACTGCGACACATCTGCCACTTTGTTTTTCTGCTGCACGCGGAAACCAACGAAGAACAACAAATCCTACAGGAACTAGAGGAACGTTCTTGCACCATTGCACCCATACTCCGAACCACAAACGCAGACCGCAGTGGAGTCATACAATATCCATTAAACAATAGTTGCTGCCGCCTACCCGCACCAAAACCGTGCGTTGCAAGCGCAGCCTCACTCTGTGAATCGCCCAAACGCAGCCGCGCATGAGCGACAGCGCGACATGACCACATATCCCGCATGACAGCTAACAGAGAAATGTGAAAAACTGCATTGGCTTCATGGTCCTGGAATCTTCTGGCCAGGTTTGGCACTAGAGTACATGCTGATCTTCGCACGCGTGCATTGATCTTGCATGTCACATTGACAGTTCCTGTCGATACACTCTGCGGAGGGGCTACAATGTGGTCAGCATTGGACGTGATGCCAACCCAAGGCTGCTGCACACCAACAAAGGAATCTTAAGTGGTGACAAATGCCTGAGCATACAAAGTGTGACCCATGCCCAATTGGCTGCTACCGACGGCTTTTCACGTAGGGTCCCTGACTCCATGATCCCGGATAGGCTTGTAGTTCAAACTATTCCTGGATATTTCTAGCCATCCTGCATCAACGCGTAATCATGAGTTTGTGTACTCTTGCTGTTTCTGCAGAGATGCGCATAAAGCCTGCGTGCGCTATGAGGCTTCAGATTGCCCACCGAGAATAAAACCTCCTGTCCAAAAACCTCACTAGGTCAGAAGCAGCTAGTGGCGACAGCATTCGACAACACCACGTTTATGTGTTACACAGATGCGCGCATGGCTTTAGCCCATGACCAGACACAGTGCAAACCAAATGTCATCAGGATCCTGTACAAGCGACAGACTAGCCCACAGCAGGCCGTCCTGAACTGTACACAACCAGAGCAAGTTAAATAGGGTGGGTAAATGGCACACCAGCACAGCGATCATTTGCGATACTGTATTTCTGCACAGAATTAGCCAAAGGATACGATGTTTCATGCTACACATCTCCACGCAACCTATTCCTTTGACGGTCGTCCGCTACATTATGTGTTTTAACATAACTAGGCCAAATTATTGCTGGCAGGCTGAATACACGTAGAAAAGCCGCTGACAGCAGCCGCAGCTGCAGCGCACTTTGGACTTCCTTGAGTCCACCGAAGAGGAAGCACTTCTCTTACCCTCCAGCTAGAGCGAAAACATCCAACGAAACCGCAACATACAAGTGCAAGCACATATTCACTTCATCGTGACGGAGCCATACCAATTAAAAGGCAAAAACGTATGCGTAGCCACCATAATGGCAACACATGCTGCTCAGAACAGTCCCAAGAATGAAGTCACACATTTTGAGGACCTACGGTTACCCAAGCACCTCACGGACCCTGCAAACGCTTGACAGCCCCAAAATCAATTCAGCGTGGACGAGTGGGCACTAGACAATTTAAGCATGCTAGAGGCACTCGATTGTTATGGAAAACGCGCATCAAAACTCCATACGCTGATAACAAATGAGTACTGCTCCAAAAAAAGAGCCAGGGAACAATATCCCACATCTGACAAAGCACCACTCCGCTTGGCTCCATATTCGCATATCCAATGTGATGTATGGTACGGACCTTGTTTGTCTGAGCACCTTCAATCCAACAAGACTACAGCAACGCAGATTTACGCAGAAGTACCGCGCCCTTTTGTGGCTATCACAAAAACCTCCTACTCAGCAGCATCCTATGAGAATTGCATAAAACGCACTGACGGCTGCGTGGCTACACCGAAAAGCTGGAAGCACACATCTAAGGCGCCCGTGGTGCCAAACAGCACCAACGACACATTGACTGCTTATCCGTCTCCACACCCATACCCCACTTGCGTTGCACAACCCACTTTCAGAGAATCGCCAACCCAGACCGGCGTTAGCAAGTGCGCGCCATTAGCGCATATGCAGCACAATCTACAACAGCCAAACATTTAAGAACTACAGCCAGTGGAAGGTGCTTACGCTCTCCTAAATAAGGATGCTGCTCGGCCCTACACTTGTCGCTTTCAGCATCTGCCACTGATACAAGTAGGTTCTAAGCACCCATGTGAAACACACATCGAATGCAGTGCGCCGCGTACTCCTCAACGTGCAATTGCACATAGCAATAGTGCCAAACATCCCACTGCAGCACACAAGCTAGGTGCTGGCCTGACCCTACATTCACTAGCTACAGGAAAAAGCACATACTACACCCCACACCTTTGCATGCAAAGCGCGTACTTCCTGAGTCATGCAGCGTGCAAATGTTCACCAGCCTCCATATAAATTCCGCATCAGAGCGACGGCAAGTGCTAGCCCATGTTCTGGTGCTAGAACCATTCTAGTCATATGGGCCAACCAGCAAGGTGATTTCATATGCTAAAAACAACTGACCAATTCTCCAAGCACATGCCACAGAACAAACCCCTCCATCATATGAACCAGCAAATCGCTTAACCCTTTCTCATATACGCAACTATATTGCCACTACTGATATTGCTGCTTTGAGCACATGCAATATGACACGACACCAGCGCAGATTCAAGCACAGAAACCGTACCCCCAAAGGCTTGTGGAGGCTCTGCCAACTCAGCAGAGCTCCGCGGGAGTCCCCTAAGCGCACGCACGCCTGCGAGTATTCAGCAACACTCCGCACCACAAGTCTAAAGGACCAGTGGTACCAAACAACACCTACGACACATTGGCTGCTTTTCTGCACCAACACCCATACCGCACATGCCTCCCACAACCCACTTTCTGAATATCGCCAACGCAGACCGGCATTAGCAAGTGCACACCATCAGCGCAAACGATGCATTCAGTACAACAGCGAAACAACAAAGAACTACAACCACTCGAAGGTGCTTAGGCTCTCCTAAACAAAGATAATACTCAGTCCTCCAATTGTCGCCTACCGCTTTGCCCACTGCAATAGATAATACTGAAGCATCCAAGTGACACACACTTTGACTTCAGTACGCAGCATACTCCTCAACATGCAATTGCACATAACAACAGTGCTGGCCATCCCTAGGCAACACACAAGCTAGGTGCTGGCCTGACCCTACATGCATTAGCTGCACGAAAAAACATATTCTACACCCCACGCCTTTGCATGCAAAGATCGCACTTCCTGAGTCATGTAGCGTCGAAATGTTTACCACCGTCCATATCAATTATGCATCAGAGCGACGGCAAGTGCTAGCCCATGTGCTGGTGCAAGAACCATTCTAGTCCTACGGCCAATCTCGCATAGAGATTCCATACGCTGGAAACAACTAACCAGTTCTCCATCCACATGCCATGGACCAACCCCCCACATCTTATGAGGCACCAACTCAGCATCGCCCATACTCACATAGGCGATCATATTGCCGCTGCTGACATTGTGGATTTCAGCACCTGTAATACGACACCACGATACCAGCGCAAATTTAAGCACAGGAAACGGACTCTGGCTTGCTTGGAGAGGCCCTGCCAACTCAGCACCCTCCAAACGGAGGAATGAGCCGCCGAAACGCACGGACACCTGAGAGTATCCAGCAACACTCCGCACCACAAGTCTAAAGGGCCAGTGGTACCAAACAACACCTTCGACACATTGGCTTCTTATCTGCACCCACACTCATACCGCACATGGCTTCCACAACCCACTTTCTGAACATCGCCAACGCAGACCGGCATTAGCAAGTGCACACCATCAGCGCAAATGATGCATTCAGTACAACAGCGAAACAACAAAGAACTACAACCACTTGAAGGTGCTAAGGCTCTCCTCAACAAGGATGCTGCTCGGTCATCCAATCGTCGCTTTCAGCTTCTGCCAATGCAATACTTAATATTTGTGCACCCAGGTGAAACACACTTCGAATGCAGTGCGCAGCATACTCCTCAACGCACAATTGCACATAGCAATAATGCCAAACATCCCACTGCAGCACACAAGCTAGGTGCTGGCCTGACCCTACATGCATTAGCTACAGGAAAAAGCATATACTACACCCCACACCTTTGCATGCAAAGATCGCACTTCCTGAGTCATGCAGCATGCAAATGTTCACCAGCCTCCATATAAACTCCGCATCAGAGCGACGGCAAGTGCTAGCCCATGTGCTGGTGCTAGAACCACTCTAGTCTTATGGCCAAGCTCGCATACGGATTCCATATGCTGGAAACAACTGACCAGTTCTCCATCCGCATGGCACAGAACAAACCTCT